>NC_063446.1:63413132-63452540 GCF_020379485.1 Brassica napus | reverse complement strand
TAACTTACAATTAAACTGCAGTACATTAAGTTATATGGTTCTTGCCAAAACGAAAACACCGTTGGTGTTCTAAGGTCATGTGTTCTATACACAACTTATCAGCTATCTGAACAGACGATGCAATACATTATTTAACCCAACAATCCTAGACTACTTACAAACTATTACTACTACAGGAACCGGGTGGAGTTTTCAGTCTTTGATGGGTCAGAGTCAGCTGTCTTTGTGGCATTTGATGGTGAGATGTGTAAGCTAACCAATGCACATCTTATGGTAAGAACAAAACCACTACATTTAATTCTTCAGTTCTATCACTAATAGACGCTGCTACTAAAAACGTATATGGTTTATAGGTGCAGGACACAGGTGTAGAGAGACACAACCGAAGATCTCTCCCACAGTGTTTAAAGAACTTGGTTGGCAGTACTTTCACCTTCCAGTTGAGGCTATCCCCATTAAACTTCTCCCCATTCCTTAACCAATAGTTTGAAACAGTTCTATGTATATTGTTTATGTTGTTTACTTTTTTATAATGGTTCTTTGGCAGAGGGGTGATAACAACCCAGGAGATGACATGCCCGGAGCTAGAGCAGTGGCTACTAAGCCCTCCAAAACCATCACCAAAGTTCCCCTGCAAAATCCGCTAGTTGGGTGCCTGTGGAGAGATGCAGCTGCTCAAAGAGGCGTCCATGCAACTGTTGCTGGTGAAGTAACTAATGAGGAAGAAGGAGTGCAGGAGGATAGGCGCATTGGAAAAAAAACCACAAAATTCTTAGTTTTCTAGCTTAACGAGTGGCCAAGTCTATAAACCCTTGGAATAATGGTTTACGATTTCATTGTTTCCTTGCATCTTTTCGTTGCTGGGTTTTTCACATATTATTGTTGCTTGGTCTTGGTCACTATGTTTCCTATGGGGTCAACTTTTAAAATAAACTCACATTTTGATAGTTTTCTGCATGTGTTTCTTATTCGTGTTTCAAATAGCTGGAAACGTCTAAATACAAACTCATCATCACCCTGCAACCCAGCTTGAGAATAGATGGTTGCTCACAGTTCTCTTTTTTTTTTTAGCAACTCTTATAGATCTTTTTTATTTACCATTTTTTCGTACACAACAACTCACGCATCTTACACCAAAAAACAACTCTTGCTTCAAATAAGTCATAGTAATATGATCGAATTTGTTAAGTCCAGGATAGTTTTGTAATTATTGAATATGATAATAACAAAGATATATGCCTTTGACTTCACCACCCAAACTCTTTATGATTTTGTGTCACTCTTTTTTTTGGACAACTGATTTCATGTCACTCTCTTTTATCTATTGTTCGTAAAGCAACTTACTTTATGGACTGCAGTTTTTTTCTGAGATATACACCCAAAGAGTATTAATACATAATAACGTAATACTGATGACATTTAAAAATTTAATCTATATATACCCACATTACACACTTACACCTCCCAAACAAAATATGCCCGACTTTCTATCAAAGATGTTAAAACGAATATACCTGCCCCAGTTATCCCGTCCCATTTAAAACTATCCCATTTACATTCTAAACCGTTAATCGAAAATAACAGTGAAATATATTTCATAGTAATATATTAAATCTGATACAATTTATACAAACATTTCATAAAGCATAACTTATTAGTCTGCTGTTACAATAACATGTAAAAAATCTAACTAATATGTATAATTTTATATCATACAAAGTGTACTTTATATATAAAGATAACTGTTTTAATTAATATTTAATTTGCATCCTGCCCGTAGGGCGGGCCGACCCTAGTATTTCTATAATGTTATGTATAAACAGGGCCCCGTTTTTGATGTTGTTTATGGCCCTGAGTAATTCAGGACCGCCCCTGGTCCTATTCTCAATTTCATTACAAAATTTC
Source organism: Brassica napus (assembly GCF_020379485.1). Classification (NCBI taxonomy): domain Eukaryota; kingdom Viridiplantae; phylum Streptophyta; class Magnoliopsida; order Brassicales; family Brassicaceae; genus Brassica; species Brassica napus. The sequence continues at coordinate 63,450,635 of NC_063446.1, read as the reverse complement.
CCAATCTTGAACATTTAGATCTTCATGACAACAATTTTGTTGGGTCCCAAATCAAATTTGGTCAAACTTGAGTATCTTGATTTTTCTAACAATAAGTTGAAAGGTGAAATACCCGGTTGGTTAAGGAGCGTTCAGTGGTTGATACTTTCTCACAACTCTTTCAGCAGTTTTGGAAAATCATGGGAAGTCTCCGATTTAACACAAATTCAAATGTTGGAGCTTGGTTCAAATTCTTTTCGAGGACCACTACCTAATTGGATCTTAGACCAGTACTTTTCTTAGATATGTCCAACAATAGCTTCAGCGGCTCCATCCCTCAATGTTTGAGTAATACAATTTCTGGTCTCCAAGAGCTAAATTTACGACACAACAACTTCAATGGAGTTTTTCATCCAGACATGTTTCTCAACACTACCATCTTATCCTCAGTTGACATCAGCGACAACCAGTTGGAAGGAGAACTTCCAAAATCACTGATCAACTGCACTACTTTAATTTTTGAATGTGAAAAGCAACAGAATCAAAGACACATTTCCATCTTGGTTGGGTTCTTTGCCGTCATTAAGTGTCATGATCCTCCGAGAAAACGAATTATACGGGCCCTTGTATTATCCTCATGTCTCCGTTGGGTTTCAGAGTTTAAAAATCATTGATATATCACATAACCACTTCAACGGAACTTTGCCGCCTTTCTATTTTTCCAAGTGGCGTGAGATGGCCACTGAAGGACCCTAGGAGCGGTTCACTCTACTGGTTCTGTTTGGATATGAACTCCGGATGGAGAACTGAATGGATTGAAGGGTTGCACGAAGGTTGCGGAAGGCCTCCGATATTCCCGACTCCAAATGGTGCTTGATATGACTCACAAGACCACCAAGTGAAGGATCTCTCGTCGTTACTTGATATGACTCACAAGTCCAACGATTTGAGGAAGTGTTTACTTGGATATGACTCACCAAGAAACAAAACAAGTTCTTACAAAGAACAAAGAGTTTCAACTCAAAAAAAAAGGGAAAACAATCTATCTTACTTCATGGACTAAATTACATACTATAGGGTTTGTAGACAAAGACAATAAAGAGAAATGAAGAAAAGAAGACATAGAAAATGATAAATTTGACTAGAAAATAATAAAGGAGTCAAAGGCGCGGAAACTGATGAAGACCAGTCAAGATAACCCTTAGGCTACTGTCCAGGTTCATTCTGGTCGTGCTGGTCTATGGTGGGAAGGATAAGGACACACACGGGATGATCCACACACCCGCTGGATGTTCCACACGAACAGACTGAACTTTTGGATGATCCGCTTGTCCAAGATGTGTACTGTCATGAGACAAGTCCTGGACAGCTAAGTTTCCATGCCTTAGTGAAATATGAAAGAGAAAATTCCATCATAGGATCAGTCACTGAAGCAAGGACGTCAGTACAGCCTTCGGGACACGCAGTACGCACGAAAAGGGCCATAAGAGAAAATCTGTGAACATCTTTGGATTCCTCTCGTCCCAAGTTGAATCTGGCTTGACTATCAGTCTTAGAATGTTGAATTGGTTGGGAAAGAAGTGATATGGGTCGATCAATTCCATTTCTAGGTCGTGGTTCTAGACTGAGCTCTAATATGGACGTCCGTGAGTCGATACGATGGACAGCACGTGCGGTACGGTTGGGTGATCGGATGGGATGGTACGGACAGTCTGATCAGCACGATCCAATGGGAACACATGTTTGGTATGGACGGAATGAACTGATGGGATGACATGGTCAGTAAGTTCAGCACGATCTGATGGTAAAACCTCGGTTTGGTCGAGCTGGTTGACAAGATCGCCACCTTGGGCCGTGTCCATGATCCAGGCTGGTCGGTGCTCGGACCGCGGCACATCATTTTGTCCTTCTTCAAAAGGATTTGACCTCAAATCTATTTTACCGAATCAAAGGAAAATGAATCAGACAAAAAGAATTTTAAAATCATGTAAAATTCAGAGAAGGAACATTTTGGACATAAAATTCCTTGGAGTTTTGAAGTTGGTTTCCTCGAGTACATGCATCTCCAAATCTAAAACTGATAAGAATGATCTCTGCTTCTGTTCCTGACACCTCTTGGAGACTGATCATGTTTATCCTGGACACTCAAAACAAACATTAAAATACCAGGATCATATGTGCTAGACAAGTAGTTGTTCAGATCAGAAACCAAAGCTTCTTTCCCTAGAACATGTAGCACACGTTTCAGATCATCATGAAGCCTATCAAAGTAAGTGGTGTACACCAGAATGGTGTCAGGGCACGTGATATCCCAGTTCCTAAAGAACAAATTCAAAACATGCGCAAGTTTCTCAGATTTAGAACACAAAAGATTAAGTTCAAACTGAGAATTTCTTATCCAAGGCTCATCATGTTTATCAAAGAAGGTGTTGTAAATCAGAATGTTTTCAAGGCATGAACTACCATAGAACATTTCCAAAACATGTCTAACTTGATCAGATTCAGAACACAAAAGTTTAAATTCATGATCAGATTCAGAATAAAAATGGACAGGTTTCAAAACAGAATCACCACAAAAATCGGTTTCAGCTTTATATGAATTCTGTTCAGCAATGTGTTAACCATAAAATCGTCCAAAGCATATGAAGATGCAAACAAAATTCCATTGATCAGTTCATGTCCATAAGATCTCAGACTAAAGCTATTTTCTTTGAAGACAAATGAATCAAACGATTTTCTTGAGCAGAAAACTAGTTGTTGCACATCAAGCTCAAACGACTTTTCAAGATGATCAAGACCTGAACGTTTATGTCATTGGAACTGACTTTATCAAACAGATCAGGCACATAATTTATGTTACAAAGTTCCTTACAATGCTCTTTGGATAAAGGCATAGGAGTTGTGCCGGGATCAAAGCAAAATCGGTTCTCCATGATGATGGGCGTGATGCTTAGTGCTTTCTCATCAAAGGTTGGACCAAGTTCGTCCAAGTGATCATCTTCCTCATCAAATATGGGATATAGATCAACGTCCATGGGTCTCCTGGTGCCAAGAAGCAGTCCTTGATGTGGGTAGTCGAATGGTTTTTCCTCAAAATCCTGTGAAAATAGAACAAGACTACTCGGATGCTCCGGTTGCAAAAAGGTTAGTTCTGCAATAGTCTGTTCTTTATCAAACATAAAATCAGGTTCTGGAAAAGGAAGATCACAATTATCCTCACAAATCATCAAACTTTCAATCAGTTCTTCATCATACTCATCAAAAATTGATAAAGAATCTGAAAAATCTTTTAGATCTTCAAGGTTGTTTTCAGATTTACCTTTGGATGTTTCACTGATGAATAATGATGGCTCAGCTATAGGTGCAAGTGTGGATGTGCTTTTTTTATGGATCTGGTTGACGTCCTTGAGGGCTTTCACCACTCCCTTCACAAGGTTGTCACAAAACTCCCAGACTTCAAACTGACTGAAAAGCCTTCTTTGATCAGCTTTAAACATCTTAACCTGAAAATTCTCAACACAAAAGGTTAAAATATAAAAATAATCATCACACTCTCAAGTGTTTGATTTCGCTCACTCAAGTGTTTCTCTCAGAATTTGGATAATCACACAAACAAGTTTCCACTCAAGGTTCTAAGAAGAACAAATAAAAGAAACCCAATGGACAATTTCCAAGCAAACACAAGAGAATTTGTTAAGAGAAAAAGATAAGAGATTTTGGTTTGGGAATCCGTTTTAACCACGTCAAAGGCTGGATTTCTCTTCAGCCAGCAGACTTTCTCTTCCACCACCAATCCACAAATCAAACTTTCGACTTCTTTTTTTTCTCTTTTTTTTATAGATCTTTTCTCTTTTTTTATATGGTGGATGGTAATGAGGGGCCCAGATTCAAGAAAGGTAGAAGAAGAAGTGTTATGAAGAAATGGAAGATGAGAAGATGGAATGATTCAGAAGATACCAAAAGAGTGGCCCTGATACCACTTGAAGGACCCTAGGAACGGATCACTCTACTGGTTCTGTTTGGATATGAACTCCGAATGGAGAACTGAATGGATTGAAGGGTCACACGAAGGTTGTGGAAGGCCTCCGATATTCCCGACTCCAAATGGTGCTTGATATGACTCACAAGATCACCAAGTGAAGGATCTCTCGTCGTTGCTTGATATGACTCATAAGTCCAACGATTTGAGGAAGTGTTTACTTGGATATGACTCACCAAGAAACAAGACAAGTTCTTACAAAGAACAAAGAGTTTCAACTCAAAAAAAAAAGGGAAAACAATCTATCTTACTTCATGGACTAAATTACATACTTATAGGGTTTGTAGACAAAGACAATAAAGAGAAATGAAGAAAAGAAGACATAGAAAATGATAAATTTGACTAAAAATAATAAAGGAGTCAAAGACGCAGAAACTGATGAAGACCAGTCAAGATAACCCTTAGGCTACTGTCCAGGTTCATTCTGGTCGTGCTGGTCTATGGTGGGAAGGATAAGGACACACGCGGGATGATCCACACACCCGCTGGATGTTCCACACGAACAGACTGAACTTTTGGATGATCCGCTTGTCCAAGATGTGTACTGTCGTGAGACAAGTCTTGGACAGCTAAGTTTCCATGCCTTAGTGAAATATGAAAGAGAAAATTCCATCATAGGATCAGTCACTGAAGCAAGGACGTCAGTACAGCCTTCGAGACACGCAGTACGCACGAAAAGGGTCATAAGAGAAAATTTGTGAACATCTTTGGATTCCTCTCGTCCCAAGTTGAATCTGGCTTGACAATCAGTCTTAGAATGTTGAATTGGTTGGGAAAGAAGTGATATGGGTCGATCAATTCCATTTCTAGGTCGTGGTTCCAGACTGAGTTCTAATACGGACGTCCGTGGGTCGATACGGTGGACAGCACGTGCGGTACGGTCGGGTGATCGGATGGGATGGTACGAACGGTCTGATCAGTATGATCCAATGGGAACACATGGTTGGTATGGATGGAATGAACTGATGGGATGACATGGTCAGTAAGTTCAGCACGATCTGATGGTAAAACCTCGGTTTGGTCGAGCTGGTTGACAAGATCGCCACCTTGGGCCGTGTCCATGATCCAGGCTGGTCGGTGCTCGGACCGCGGCACATCAGTCACTTTATCCGAAGAATATCTTGACAGCATGTACATGTATAGTGATTTCCGTGTGTCAATGGAAATGGTGAACAAAAGAGTTGATACAAAATTTGAGTTCTAAAAGGCTTCAAGGCTATTGACTTTTCAGGAAACAAAATTTTGGAAAGATACCAGAATCTATTGGGTCATTGAAGGGACTGCGTCTTCTCAACTTGTCAAGTAACGGATTCACGAACGATATACCTCAATCGCTGGCAAATCTGACAATTCTCGAGGCACTAGACCTATCTCTGAATCAGCTGTCAGGTCTGATTCCTCAAGATCTTGGTAGTCTCTCATTTTTGTCAATCATTAACTTCTCCCATAACAATCTCCAACGTCCAATACCACGAAGTACACAGTTTCAAAGACAAAACTGTTCGGCGTTCATGAATAACCCTAGACTCTACGGTCTCGAAGATATATGTGGAAAAATTCATGTCCCTAATCCTACACCACAAGAGTCGGAAGATTTGTCCGAGCCAAAAGAACAAGTGATTAGTTGGATTTCAGCTGGGATAGCCTATGGACCTGGTGTGTTTTGTGGGTTGGTGATTGGACATAGATTCTCTCCCCGCATACACAATTGGTTCATGTAAAAGTTCTACCGAAAGCAAGCCCAAAATAGTCGCCAAACGTGCATGTTGAACACCATCTGTTTTCATTCTGTTTTCATTCTGTTTGATGATTTTGTAATAAACGTTTTATGATATTAATCTTAAATTGAAAATTCATTCAGAAACTTCTTCCTACATAAAACCAAAACCTGAGAGAGTACAAGGGTTTAATTTTAACATACATTAACTTTTTTCTCCTAAATCATAGAGGATGCAAATATCTCAAACTATTGCTTCACACACGTCACTTTTGCTGTGCAAGAAGTGTAGTATTGATCAGAAAAAGACACTATTTCTATTACCAAATATAATTGGGAGAAGTTCATCCAAAACTAGAGCTGGAAGGTGGTATGTGAATCAACTAGTTATGATTTGAGTAGGATATATTTATAGCAAATTCAGTTGGGGGATTAAAGACTATTACTGAACTCTCTCATATGCAATTATTTTTACTCTAAATGGAGATTTTCAAGTACTGGTTCATAAGTTCAAACATCCATCTCTCTTTTCATTCTCTTGAACTGCTGTCAAAAAGGTGAATAAGTTTTCTTATAACTTGTCAGGGAGGTAATGAGGAAAGTCCCAATCTGTCTTGATGTGCTTTCGGCTGATCTCTCTCATCGACCGGCAGCCACTTATGTCAGGTCGAGCTCGTCTCTTAGCATTAGCATATTGGAGTTACATTATGATCACTGGATGTTAAATCCTTCAAATTTATAGTGAATACTGAGGCATAATAATCATGTCGTAACTCTAGTGCCATTAAACACTTTTTCTGTGACAAAAAACATATATGAAGTTTGATCGTAATTTCTCAAGGGGTTTGAAGGAGTCATAAACTATATGCCAAACCTAACGGCACTGATAACCAGCTATGCAAATTCTTCCAGTGTATTTTCCTGCAAAATCAAACCATATTTGTTGTATATGTTACTTTAACAACCCCATCTACTTGAGCAAAACAATATTATAGTGTTATGTGTCTGTCTGTTTGTAGATGAATTTACCTGTAAGGAAAGCCATTTCAACAACCAAAGATGTGACTACACCAATAACGAGCCGCGTAACTCCATTTGGAAAGGTTGATAAACCAATATCCACATCAATCTACACGACGTATCATTGACTTTATATGTTTACAGAGAACACTGCTGTCTGACCATCCACCTCTTCCACTAAGCTACCATGCTGAAAGCTGCAGTCCCAACTGCGTCACACAGGAAAAAAGAATAACATAAATAACTTCAGATAGAGATCAGAATATATTTGGAATTCCAAAGACATTTAAGCAGATCACTCCCTCTATACTACTCATGTCAAAACCATAAACAGCAAAGGGAAAGATTGAAAACGACAGAAACGTACTCTAAACAAGCAGACTACAAATCAAAGTCAAAGAATTTGAAACAATTTGATTGGTTTTAACCTCATAATTCTGAGGTTTCTTCTTGTACTACGCCAGAAGAAGAGGCTCCGAAACGAAGTACATCATATGAATGTACGACAGTCCGATCTTCCTCTTTCCATTCTTAACCATCCACCCTTTCTACACAACAACTTATATGTTATTGTAGTTTACATTTACAAAAGCGGGGATAGCTCAGTTGGGAGAGCGTCAGACTGAAGATCTGAAGGTCGCGTGTTCAATCCACGCTCACCGCATTATTTTAAAAAAATTCATTCTGTTTTTCACAAAATGATCTATCTTGAAAACATAGAAATTCAATATTAGATGAAAAAATCCAAGTGTGTTTGTTTTGTTTTTACATACCAAAATGATAGTGGGATGATTTTTACATACCAAAATGATCTACGCTCACCGCATTATTTTAAAAAAAATCATTTTGTTTTTCACAAAATGATCTATCTTGAAAATGATTTTACGGTTGATACATTGAAGCCGTACATTGGAAAATACGGTGCCCCCAAAAATGAAACATTTTCTATGGCAATTAGTGACATGGTGTATAGCAGTAAAGAAGAATCTGAAAGCGCGAGGGATACAAGCGGATATATGTTGTGCACGATGTGGAGCGGATGAGGAATCGATCAACCATGTGTTTTTTGAATGTCCTCCAGCACTTCAGGTTTGGGCTCTCTCCAAGATACCATCAAACCCAGCTATTTTCCCCACCAGCTCCCTTTTCACAAATGTGGACCATCTCTTTTGGCGAGTCTTCCCGCAGATGGAGGATCATCAGTTTGTGTGGATACTATGGTATATCTGGAAAGGAATGAATAATAAAGTTTTTAGTAATTTGGATATAGATCCTCGAGATACGCTCAAATTGGCAGAAACAGAGTCAACACTCTAGACTGAGGCACATGTACTAAAGGAAAACAAGAGAATATTACCGGTCGAGCCTACAACCCTTCCATTGATCCCAGGAAGATGGTGCTTCATAGATGGCTCTTGGAAGGAAAATGATACTTTCTCAGGACAAGATTGGCTCAGTACTTTAGAAGGTTTTGATGGGCTGTTGGGGGCGAGGAATGTCCGAGCTTGTCTCACTCCTCTGCATGCGGAGATAGAAGCTCTATTATGGGCAATAGAATGTATGAAAAACTTACGTCAATTTCAGGTTACATTTGCAACAGATTGTTCTCAATTGGTGAAGATGGTTTCAGAACCAGAAGAATGACCAGCATTTGCAAATTATTTGGAAGATATCAAGACCCTGAGAGAAAGTTTCATTAGATCAGAGATCATCTATGTACCAAGGACGCAAAACTCAAAGGCGGATAGTCTAGCACGCAGTGTTAGAAAACAACCGTCTTTCGTCGTTCACATGGATCAGGATCTCCCGGTGTGGTTCACAGAGTCAATATGAGTCTGTAATTGATGACAAAAAAAAAAAATCTATCTTGAAAACATAGAAATTCAATATTAGATGAAAAAATCCAAGTGTTTGTTTTGTTTTTTACATACCAAAATGATAGTGGGATGATTTTTACAGTTGGGGCCAAAACTTATTACCCCATGAATTTCTTAAGAAAAAATAGTCTAAAGATGATGAAGTGTGTATTGGCTAGATGATTTTGGTTCAGTATAAGGTGCAAGTTCTTTCTTGTCAATTAGAACAACCTCCTGAAAATAATCAAACAGAAAGCAAAATCAAACTTATAATTAATTTAATGAGCTTATAGAATAGAGGAGTGAAAGATGATGAAGTGTCTGAAGCAAGTTTTGAGATGGGCTTTCTCTTTGAGACTAATGATTTTCTGGAAATTATAGTGGTAAATGTGTGTGTAAACTCGGAACAATCGTTTATATATTTGTCTTCACAATTTCCTTGAAGTTTTGAGGAAAAGCTGCACAATTTACACCAAACTTATTATAAGACCAATCTCTTGATTCATAATCATCAATGTAAGGAGGTTATTTACAAATTCTTGAGGAAATATGGACTCGTCATTGTAGTTCTGTCTCGATCCAATCCATTAGGTATCAATAAACCTCGATGGGCTTCTTGATATGTACACCACCTGCCCATCCATAATCGGTACCTGAAACGTTGCAGCCCGTACATTTCATGAATCATTACATAAGTTTCTTATGAATCTTACCGTGTCTTCTCCGTCGCTCTCCTCGCGTTTTTTTTCTCCCGTCCAGAAAGACGGTGAACGGGGAGAACCATTAGTTAGCTACGTGTTCAAAAAATCAAAACTGAACCGAGTAAACCGGATCATACCGAACCGGGAGTAAACCGGGTAATGGACGATAAACCTTATCCATATCTCCCACTCGAAACAGAACAGAGAGGAGAACACACACAAAAAATCCGATGCTTCTATCTCTGTAAAAATCTCGTGAGGATTTCGCTTATTGGTTCATGTCTGATCTGATTCAATGGCTTCTGTAACATGTCTTTTCAACCTCTCTGCTCATCCCAGATCCTCTTGCAAGGTAATCTCATATCTCTCTCTCTCTTTGCCCAACTCAAATGGTCTCATTGATCGATATAATAATTCTTGAGTGAAATGGTTCCTACGGTTTCCTCATGCTTCTTTCGGTTTACTGCACTTCTGATATCAAACCATTTCTACTATCTGGTTTTCCATCTCTTTTTACTTAGATTGTTCTGTAGTATTAAACTTTGTCCTTTTGAACTTCTTCCACTTTACGCAGCTTGATGGAAGCGTAGAAAGACGGAGAGAATGGAACGGTCAAGTTCCCAAGTCTCTTACTTGCAGTAAGCGCTTAGAGATATGGCGTATAGCGCCATTACAAGCAACAATGAATAGTCCGAGAGGCTTTGGACCACCTCCTCCTAGGAAAACCAAGAAACCCAAAAAGTCAAAACCCGGAAACCAGAGTGACGAAGAAGACGACCAAGAGGAAGACGATGATGAAGATGAGCGTGAGAGAGGTGTGATTCCAGAGATAGTAACCAACAGAATGATAAGCAGAATGGGATTCACCGTTGGTTTACCACTCTTCGTTGGTCTTTGTTTCTTCCCACTCTTTTACTATCTGAAAGTGGGATTGAAAATCGATGTGCCTACATGGGTTCCGTTTATTGTTTCCTTCGTCTTCTTCGGTACGGCGTTAGCTGGTGTGAGCTACGGGATCGTGTCGTCGAGTTGGGATCCGTCGAGAGAAGGTTCCTTGTTAGGTTGGAACGAAGCTAGGAAGAATTGGCCTGTCTTTTGGCAGTCCTTTTGGAACTCCTCAAGCAAGAGATAAGACAGAAAAACAAAAACAGCTTTGATCATTTCTTACAAGAAGATACTTCAAGAGTACTTCTGTAGATTTTCTATATAATTTTCGTTATGCAATCTACGATTCTGCCAATCCAACTGAAATGAATTAGAAAGTAAAAGTACACAATAGCTACATAAGTAGTCCCAAGCCAACTTTATTGCAAACCATGAAGTCAAGCGTCACGCATAATACAAACCATCACACAGTCAAAAGTATGGAAAATAAAGTAAAACAAGAAACTGTAGACGACACAAAAGACAAAACTGAAAAGGAGCAGTTTAAGTTTTTTTTTTTCTTTTTTGATGAAATGACGACTTAAAGGACAAAGCAGAGTATATATTATAAGATATTCAGGAGTAAAGTTGTTGAGAGGTATTTGGGTCAGCCGGCGACTTTCCTAGAGTAGGCACTGGTGGCGGGTTGGGTTGGTCTAAGGAACATGTCACGTTTTTCTCCTACACAACCTGCTTTCATCGGCGGTGGCTTCAGCTGCTGTTGCTGCATCACTGACACAGAGTGTCTTCGAGACACGGTTCCTCTGACGCTCATGTTGGAAAGTTTATCAGCAGTCTCGGACACACCACGCGCGACCCTGTTCTTGCTCAATGACGAACCTGCTGCATTACCTCCAGCTAAATGGATTTTGTTTTATCAGAATTAAGGAATATAATCATTGTACGTGTTACAAGAAATAAGAGTGGTGTTAAGGTTTTACTTACGAGGACTCTTTCTACCGGGTGGTCTGTATTTGGAGTCTTTGACAGAACTTCTCACCGGTTTAGTGTTCCTCGTTCCATCTTGCTTAGCCATGTCGAGTTTCCTCTGGACGCCACTGCCAAAAGCAGCACTTGGCTTTGGAGAAACATTGTTGAATGGCTTGGCAAGAGACACAGTCTGCCTTTTAACTGTTTGGTGCTCGAATGATCCTCTTGGTCCAACTAAAAAGAAACAAATTTGAAATTTAGTTTTTTGACAATCTCAAAGCAGATATATAATAATCTATACCCTGATATTGGCGATCAACAAACTAAAAATATACCAGGCGGAGGAGTTCTTGCAACAGATGGCTTGGGTCGGAGAGATGGTGGGACATAAAAGCAACTCTGCCACATGAGAACACGATTAAATTAACTGATCAAGAAGAATCATAGTCGATGGAAATACTCTATGGTGTACCTGAAAGAACGGGTGCTGCAGAGCCTCTGCAGCAGTGGGTCTCTTGCATGGATCCCAGGAGCAAAGCCGCTGAACAATCATGAAAAAGTCAGAGATTGGTGTCCGAAAATTAGAGAAATATGTCCAAAGCTATTGGGAACTCCTTTTAAAAACTGTTAGTTACCGTAATAAGATCAATTGCGTCTTCACTAGCAGATGGCATCAAGCTTGAAAGAGGCACACCAGAAAGCTGTAAGATGACAACAGTTAGTAGCTCATTAAAAAAAAAATTACTGAGGCTCAAGACATGTTACCTGAGGGAATTGATAGTTTATGGTGTTAGCAAGATTAAGTCCCTCTAACCAGGTCTCCTCAGTTGGACTGCCTATGACACTGCAGATCTTATAGATCTCATCTGCTTCACTGCAAGGTTGATACGATAACATTTTCACTTGTTTATTAGCAACATTTCTAATCACCAAAATACAAAATTAATCACTGCTAAGTTACCTAGCCCCTGGAAATATAGGACGAAGAGACAACAACTCAGACATAATAGCTCCCATCGCCCACATATCTAGGAAAAACAAACATTTGACACATTGTTTGGCAGCAGATCATTGAAGAGAAATTATAATTATTTCTTACTATAGTATGGATACTAACCAACTTTTGATGTGTATACATATGACTGAAGGAGTACTTCAGGCGCCCTGTACCTATTAGTACAAACATTCTTGGGTCAGTATGGCAGTAATGGTATATCATCTAATCGACCATATGGGTAACGAAAGACTCATTACAACACAACAAGAAAAGCGACACTTACCAGCGTGTAGAAACATACTCGGTAAAAGGTGGACTCGAATTAACCTCCCGTGCCAAACCAAAATCAGCAATCTTAATGATGTCTTTAGAGACTAATAGATTTTCTGTAACAACCAGCACAGTATAAACATATATTATTGACAAGCTATTGAACCACGATTGCTAAAAAGTAATTAAAGTCAACATTGTCAATCTTCACAGCTGATGTTTAAAGCTTTGTATAAATTACACCTCCAGGCTATCAATTACCTGGCTTAAGATCGCGGTGAAAGTAACCTCGCTGATGCATATAAGAAAGGCCATGAAAGACTTGAAAGCACCATTTTTTAATAACAGCTTCTGTAAAAAGCTTTTGTCGATCTTTCATTAGCTGATAGAGGTTGTAATCCTGATCAAGCAAGAATGACATGTGCAGAATCAGTGATATTGATTAAAGTGTACGCAGAAAATAGCAAACGACAAGGAGGAAGAAAGTATACCATGTACTCAAAGACAAAGTATAGGATATCATGTTCGCGGATGACTTCCTTCAGCTTCACGATATTTGGATGATCCATTCTCCTAAGCGACTGATAGGAGAAAAAGAGAGGAATAAGTAAACATACACTACACAAGACAAAACAAAACAGCAGCTCAACAAAAGCAATTCACTACCTTCACTTCTCTCAGATTGATACATTCGTCCCATGAGTAGTACTTCTTTTTCATTTTCTTAATTGCAACCTGCTCATAGAAACTTCAGATGGTAAGAAAATCAAGCACATACATTATACAGGCCTAGATAACCCTCAAAGAAAGCAACTTACAACTTCACCCGTCTGCTTATTGATAGCTCGCCACACGGTACCAAAAGTTCCATCACCAACCTCTTTAATTAACTTGTACCTGGATAAGCAAACTCATAAGCAATACATTAAGGGGTCAGATACCAAAAGATGTTAAGAAAAGTTGAGAGAACTCTGAGTAACCTGTCCATTGTCTTTCCGGTAAAGCAAAGTAGCCTCTTTATTTTATGTATGTAAATAACTTCTGAAAGATTTATATAGCATTAATCTTCCAGTTGTTCGTAGCAAGGACTGAACACCAAAGCAGTAAAATCAATGATTCTCCAGCTGTGTAGACTAGACTGACTATTATTTACTTTGAGCACCAAGGGGTTGACCATTAAGGGAAAAGAAAGGCAGCAAGGGAAGAGCAAAACACATACTGAGAACTCAAAGACACAAAGGAACCAACAAGAAAGAATATGTTGGCTAACAGGAAGGACCGAAAGCTCACAACATCTCACTCAGAGGTTTAGACTCAAAACTCAGAATAAAAAAAAAGTTATATCCTTGTTCAACCAGCGCCCATAAGAACAAGATATGGAAGAGAGGGCTACCAAATCTTTGTCCGCAGGGAGAAGATTAAGAGGTTTCTCTAGGAATATAAAAAGGAAGAATTTGCAGACTTCAGACCTGAAAAAGAAACAAAAAGGGCAGACATTATAAGTCCTCTGATAAAGACAAAATATATCTTTTAAAGTTTTGGGGGTATCTGAGATCTTCTGTTTTCATCGTGTTCTTATATTGTTCCTTTCTTTTTTAGCAGATTTACAATTTCTCAAACTTGCTTATTTTGCATTCAGTCATAAAACAAGTTATAAATAAATAAAAAAAACCTATTAAACCTCCAATTGGAATATTTACAAGGAACTAAACATATATACTAAAATCATATACCTGTGTCAGAAATTAGACAACTAAGTGCAGTTAACGAAAGAGCCGACAAGGAAATCAGAAGGAACAAGAAACCGCCAATCGAGCGCTTCTTGGAATGAGAAAAGCTGATGATTGTAGCAGCTTGGCCAGACGAAAACTTGCTCCATGCCCTCAGAAGAAAACAACCCACTCAAAAGGAAGCCTGATTGAACCTGTAGCAATGAAAACCAATTTAATTCAAAGAAACAATCAGAAAACAGTCCAGTCCACCCGAAACAGCATAATCAATCTAAGAGACTGTTCATGCAACATCCAAAACACCTAGCATTCATTCACTTATTCAAATGCAGATTCGATCACAAAATCTTATCAATACCACCCCAAATCGATCAGCCTAACCCTAAAAACTCGATAATCGGATCAGGATCGAACCGACGAAAACCAGATCCAATCTGATCAAACGCGAAAAGAGCAAAACAAAATTGATAATCAAATTCGCAAAAGTCAAATCAGGAAACAAAGAGACGGAGATCTGCGATCACGAATACCTCAGAGCCAACAGGCATAACCTCCGTCGCCGACGACGGAAAGAGACGGCATCCAGAGCTTCTACCTCTTTTATACTTTTTAGATTTTTTTCGATTTTGAGTCCAACAAATATCAAAATCCTTTCCACCTCCACCTCTCTCTCTTTCTCTTTCTCTTTCTCTTTCTCTTTGTTCTCTTTCTTTGTGCGATTCTCTCGTGATGACCAAAAAAATCCAACAATTTATATTCCCTAAGCTATAAAGAGAATATTTTGTTCCTTTCCTTTCGATTTGCTTATTCAGTCAAACTCTTTTTTTTTTTTTTACACAAATAAACCATCTATTTTTATTCTTCTATTTTAAAATCATTTTTAAAATTTATAGAACGTATCCATTAAGTTAATGAATTTAATAATTTTAATTAAATAATATAAACTACAACTTCTTTAAATTTGCATAGATTTTCGACAACAGAATGATTTATTTTTGGAGCTAAATATTGGATAAATTGTAAATTAGAAACAAATTTTAAGGTTTTTATATGAATATTTAAACATCAGTACTATCATATTCTAGTTTAAGAAAAATAGTTTTGAGTTTTAAAAGTTTTTTTAGTGATTTTAAAATATTTGAATGGACTTTTTAAGTAAAAGAAATATAAATCTAAATTTTATAATGATTTTTGAATAAAGTAATTTTATCTAATGTGAGATTCTAAATAATTACAAATCCTTTTTTCCTTGCGATATTTTATATCCACCTTCTTTACCTTCAAAACCAGTAGCAGCTCTGGTGATCGGCGCGTGGCGGCTCTGTTAGCGCCAGCGCCGATCAGATCTATCGGTGATTCTCTCTCTATGTATTGAGTTTGGTGAAGCCGTTTCTGAAGGTCGTATATGCAGTGATGGATGTGGCTGGTTTTGCCTTTCGATCTCGATCTAGATTCAACCCTTCATTGGTTTGCGGGTTCTATTTAAGTTTTTCTTATCTAAATCTCTTCATTTATTTCGTGGAGTTTGCTGTAGTGGATTAGTATTGGTGTTTTGTCCTCATCTATTTGGAATTTTGTGGCTCTACCAATGGTCTTTTGGTTCCTAAGCTCGTAATGTTTTTGGGTTATGGTGTTGTCGTGAACGCTTTCATGTCTTTGTTGCGGTCTCTTTCAGTTGTCGGTGAGTATTGGCGGGTTTGACCTTGTTTTCTCCAGTTTATGAGATTGGAGTGTTCTGTGTAAGGCTTTTATCGAGGCGTAGTTTGGTCGCATGAAGTGCATCACTGCCGTATTCGGAAGAGAGTGTGACCCTAGAATGGTTCGATCTTGACGGGTTATAAAGTATGGGTTCGTTGTTTTGGAGAGGAGTCCTCTCAGTGTGGTGTCGCTAGAGGTTGAAGTTATCGTTCGGTGGACCGTGAGCGACAATGATAAATCTCGTTCAGAAGCACCTGGAGTTGTTGGGTTGTTGCAAGTTTGGTGTGCTAATTTCACCGTGAGTTCCATTGAATTTTCAAGTTAGTTGTGGAGTTGTATTTGTTTGTTTATGCTGCGCCGGTGTGAGTTCTATTTGCATGTTCATGGGCTAGTGTTGCTTTAAATCAGCTTATGTATCAAACCTTGTATTCCTCCTTTGAATTAATATTAACAGACGGAAAAAGTAGTTTAACAAAAATCAAATTAATTATTTTATCTAAAATCATCTAAAATTCAATAAAATCAAATCATTTCAAATTTTATATTGATTATATTTCTTTAGTTATAGGTTTATTGGTAAGTTGATCATAGACCTATTAGAATATGGAGTCCTTTAGAGTATGCAAGTGCTTTGTTTCGATGTGATTTTTATCAGGTCCAAATAAAACAATAACATACTAGATGGTGTGATGCGTGAGTTTTTATATTAATATTTGTTTATTAAATGGTTTTAGCATTTTGTAACACTACAATTTTTATTGGTTTTAAAATATATATATATAAAGAAATGTTCATCTCTCTTGGCGAATCCACCTCATAAAATAGAGAAACCTAGGCCTGCCACGTGTCTCAATAAAAGCAAATACATTGGACTCCTCTTGGTTATCTGCTGGGCTGAGAAAGAAACAAAAGTGTGGCCAGTTTTTTCCTTTACCTTCTTCACGAGTTTAGGGTTCATCGACTCCTCTGAAATCTGATTACGATTCTAAAAATGGAGGTTCTGAGAGGTCGTGTGAGAGGAGACTTCGTGAGTAATCTATGCGTCGATGTCTGTTTGTGTCGTTTAAAGGTATTCTTCTCTAAAAGTAAAACTTCAAACATAGCTTCAAAACTATTTGTATTTTATAATATGGACCTTATATTTGTCATAACTAATTTGAATTCATAAAACTTTTGTATATAAATAGCACATATATAAACATATTACAACAATATTAATTAATAAAATATTCTATAAAAATTTAAATAAAAATAACTTAATTAATATTAAACTTCAAACAAATACCATATTATTCCATAAAATGATTTTCGTAATGCATATATGATCTACTAGTGCATTTCGAAGTAAAAATGGCTCTCATCGTTTTTACTTTGTAAATTACAAGCTAAAAGTTGTTGAAATCGAATGATAATGATACTTGTAAACACATATCAGAACAAGAAAGTAAAAGAGAAATATAAAATATTGCTAAAAGACTATTTTTCGATGATATTAATACTCGTGAATATATTTGATATGAACAATAAAGAATTGTATGAAAAAGACATCAAAAACAACAACAACAACCATGTTCAGTTACACAAAAAATTAGGACAATATTTGAAACTTTTGAAGGTTCCGGATCAAACTTATCTGACTATTAGTGTTGTTGTAATATTTAAATTTGTGTAATAGTTATGTCTTCATGTAATTTTAAAAAAAAAAACTTTTTTGTTAAGTTTTTTTTTGTATATTATTGTTATCTAAATCTAGTTTAAAATATTTTAAATCTTATTTTAAAGTTTTATTTAATTTTATGTGTAAAATTTTAAATCTGTAAACAAAAAATAAAATATATATGAGATATAATTTTTTAAAGGTTTAAAACAATAAACAAGAAAATATTTATGAATCATAAAGGTGATGTGTGATTGTAGGGATCAAAATGCAAATAAAAATATGAAACTTCAAATTTGAAGTTTTGATTAGTGAAACTTCAAATATAGAGTTTCACTCTTCAAAACTTCAAATTTGAAGTTTTGAAATTCGTTTTTGGAGAGCAAAACACTTTATTTTTTAAGTTATAGAGTGTCTTTCGGAGATGTTCTAATAATAGACGTTGGAAAGATGCAACAGATTAATATTTTCCTTTAGCAAGAAGAAATAAAGGAAAGATACTTGTTTATAATGGATTAATGGACCAACAACGTCTTAATGTCAATTCTACAAAACAAACGTCGTAAAGATCTCAAATCAATATACCCAGCTCTAACTTAACCATTTAAATAAAAAATTAAGTTACAATTTTTTGAAAATGAATAATATATTTCTCACCAAGAATATACTATAGGAAAAAGTAAAAGTTGATAAATTTGCTGGGATAATAAAAATGAATTTGTAGCTTTAAACAGTTTCATCGGCTTGAAGCAAGGTAAAGAAGTGAAGAACCTATGGTTGTTGTAGTGACTTTGTTCTCAAGAAACCTCCGGACAACACACAAAGCTTTAAGCTTAAGTTTTGGATTTGTCCCCCTTCTTAATCTAAACATCTCAGTTTAACACCAGCCACTACTTAATCTAATTATTTTTCACATCATCTATGAACAATATTAATCCCGATAAATAATTTATAAAAAATTACGTTGTATACAAAATAAATTGATAATGTATTCTTGGAGGTAGAGCTGGGCATAAAATCCGAAACCCGAAATCCGAACTGAAAAACCCGATCTGTACCCGATCTGAAATGTAAAAAATACCTCAATGGATCTTGTATGGTGTTACAAAACATATCCGAACCCGAAGTGTTATTAACCGAACCCGAACGGGTAACCCGAAAACCCGAAAACCCAAAAAAATATCCGAAGAAACCGATCCGAATATCCAAATTAATATATAATATAAATATTTGAAACATGAATATGTATTTCAAATATTCAATTTCATATTTATTTGGATATGATATCTAACAATAACTATTTAAAATTTAAATAAATACCTTAAATACTCCATTATATTACAAAGAAGCATATATTTCTTATGTTTTACTTTTAAATTTTAGATTTTACTTTGGATATATCCGAACCGATCCGATATAATCCGAATCCGAATGATATATGGTTACTTCGAATATATCCGAACCGATCCGAAACCGAAGTGTTATATCCGAATCCGATCCGTACTTGTAAATTTATTAGAATGAGACGTAGGAGGTGTTACAAAATAGAACCGAAATCCGAAAAACCCGATCTGAACCCGAACGTCCATGCCTACTTGGAGGAATTAAAGAAACCGCGTTCTCCGCTTCTTCTGATCCATGCCGAGCCGTCTCATCAGGATGGTGAGATCGATGCTGATTGAAAAAGATGCCAATGAATGTGTAAGAAAACGACCTAAAAACAACAAGACAGTTGAAAAGTTGGCCAGCAGAATGGAGATCATTAATGACTCTTTGAATGGTGCAGTACATGGCTCGAAGTGCGAGGTAGAGCGCCCGAGGGGCGAGGTAGAGGCCTTGAAGGCCGAGCTAAGGAACCTGAGTGCTCTACGATCTACTTGCGCATCTCTTCCTCCTCTACTTGCGCATCTCTTCCTCCTCTCCAAAATGTAGAGGTAATCCAAATGCATACATGTTACATAAATCTTCGTGATTTGGTTCTTAGTGGTTGCTCAGTTACCAATTACTTGAATCAAACGCTGGTGGTTTTGCTTCCAGCTCATGCTAGATTATGACCTTTCCATAGTTCTTCTGAGAATGTTCAGTCATAATTTTTCAAAGGCAAATCTCCAAAATAGCACATTTCTAAGTTTATATCACAAAATAGCACTCCAAAACTAAAATGACCAAAATAGCACATTTCTAAGTTTATCTTTTGAAAATTTTAATTTTTTTATTTTTCAAAATTTGAAATCTTATCCCCAAAACCTCATTTTCTCAACTCTAAACCCTAAACCCTAAACCCTAAACTCTAAACCCTAAACCCTAAACTCTAAACCCTAAACCCTAAACCCTAAATCCTAAACCTCACCCTTTAACTCTAAACCCTAAGTTTGTGATTTTTGATAAAACATTAAGTGCTATTTTTGTGACTTTTGACCTTGAGTGCTAGTTTGGGAACAAAAACTTGATTTAGTACTATTTTTGTTTTTTCTCATTTTTCAACTGTCTTGTTGTTTTTAGGTCGTTTTCTTACACATTCATTGGCATCTTTTTCAATCAGCATCTCATCATCCTGATAAGACGGCTCGGCATGGATCAGAAAGAAGCGGAGAACGCGGCTTCTTTAATTCCTCTATTGTGAACTCACGAACCAAGCTGTTTACCTCTAACAGTTTTTTTTTTTAATCTTTTAATAGATGTTGGAAAGATGCAACATATTAATATATTAATAGGCCCTGTTCGTTTCGTGGTCGCCAGCGTCAGCGACCAGAGTCAGCGACCAGCGACTGCGACATGATGTCGCTGATAGTTGTTCGTTTGAAGGTCGCGCGATTGATCGCAGCCGTTGTCGCTATGTTGTTCGTTTCCATGTCGCGCGATTGATCGCAGCGGTTGTCGCTATGTTGTTCGTTTCGGTATCGCTGGCGACCAAATATTTATTTTTGACATACATTTTCTCTTGTGTACGGCCCTGTACATACATACATTAAAAGTATGATTAGAGTTATTTATATTTTTCAAAATTTTGGTTTTGTAACTCAATTTTTATTTTTAATTTATATTGTATCTTGTACCTAAAACTATATTAATAAACTAAATATAAAATAAATGTTTTAAAATTTAAAGTCAAATGTTATGAAACTAATAAATAAAAATCAGTACAAATCCAAATCAAATAAACTAATAAGGTAATCGATATCCTCTACTCAACTCACTAGTAATATGATCACGTAAACCTTCCATGACTCTATCACCAGTAGGCTCATATGGAATATGTCCACCATGATCATCACCATCTTCTTCTTCTTCTTCTTCTTCTTCTTCTTCTTCTTCTTCATCTTCATCTTTTTCTTCTTCATCATTATCACCATGTGTATGATATTCTTCTCTTCTTTGCCAACGCACAAAATCATTATCTTCTCGATGTGAATCACGTATGAAGTTGTGTAGAGCCATCGTTGCTGTTACTAGCTTTATCCATTTGATCAAACCATACTTTGGATGCCTACGGTCAAGAATTCTCCATTTTGCTTTCCATACTCCAAATGTCCGTTCAATCACTGATCGCAAGCTTGAATGTCTCCGGTTAAACACCTCTCGACTGTTTGTTGGCGGTCCTCCTCTGTTGAACTGATCGAGATGGTACCAAACTCTGCGATATGGACCAAGATACCCTGTTCTTGTGGGATATCCCGCATCAACCAAATAGTACTTTCCATTTGGCGGATGTGGAAAAAAGGGCTCGTTCCTCGCACAGTAAGTCAATACCTTTGTGTCATGTGCTCTACCCGGTACACCCACATAAGCATATATGAACTTCATATCAAAGTTACATATAGCAAGGACATTCATGGTCGGCTCCTGTTTTCTACCTCGGTATGCTTCTGCATTTCGCTTAGGAGGGCGAACTGAGATATGAGTTCCATCCAATGCCCCAATACAATCCTTAAAACATGGCCAGTATCGATCATCATCTCTCAAAGCAGGACATACTCTTGTGAACTCACCATCTTCTGGTTTTAGTGCATCTGCAGCAAATTTCAAGAGAACACTCAAAACCTCTTCAAGTTTCCTTTTGACCGTATCCAACGAACGTTGATATCTTTCTGCAATAACCCGTACCGTCTTATCTTGACCCACCACTTCAAGGAACATTGCAACCCCTTCTTCAATATAGACATTGTTCGTCTCTTTTAACCCATATCTCGTCGCTAACATCTTACACAAATCTTGAAATGTCCTCTGATTCATGCGAAGAATATCATAACACTGTTGATCTGACCCGTGCATAAGCTGCTGAACATGATGCCATCCAGCACCTCGATCTGTTCTTTGAAGCAATCTCTCTGGCTTAAGCACATCGTCCTCATATTCATCCTCATCATCATAATCATCATCATCATCATCCAAGTACCACCTAACCATCTGCAAGTAATTAAAATCATATATATATAAGTTGTGAATATGAGCTACAAAAGTCATAACAAAAAATATTCATTCGCTTAACAATTGTTACAATCTGAGTCGTAACAAAAAACTGAAACAAAAGTCATATTACAATCCTCCATAAATCTTAATTCCAATCATATGCTCAAGGTAGCTAATCCTATCATCATCACTAGGGAAAGATATAAAGGCCAGTCTGTTTCCTTCATCAGCTTTGAGATGGCTAACAGCAGCAATGTGAAATAGTGGCCACTTAATCACTCCAGGCAGCTCATTAAGTATCTCCAATACTTTGTCTAATCGGAACTTACGATCCTGTTGCAACACCACACGATCCTCTGCCATTATCTCTAACATCCTTTCAGCTATCTTATTTTTTTCTGCCAGAATTGCATTTCGTACAACATAAGGCTCTTGATCAACTTCTTTACGCTTTGTTTTTGACTTTGAACATCCAGCTCTACTTGTTCCTTCTCTTGGTGCTGGCATATCTGTTCTTAAACCTGTCCCATATCCATTTCTTACTAAATCTCTCTTCAAACTTCCTAGGGATGAACTCTCTTCCAACTGAATTCATGCCAGTCCTTGGTCTGTTCCCTTTCTTTTTTTCTTCAGCATAAAAGAGTAAGAAAATACCGACATTCTTCGTCGGTCCAGGTCTAAATAACAAGTCTCATCAATAGACAAACAAACTAAACTAGCAGAAAAAACAATCACAAAACATTTAAGAAACAAGAGCTGAATTAGAAACTTACATCATTAGCTATTCTTTCTGTCTAGTTGTGGTTTATGTCCAAATCTGTAAAAATGTCAACACTGTCATTAAGAAAGCAGAACAATTGATCTTCATCATTAAAACAACAAAAGAAAAAATGAGACTTTGCTAAGAGAATTACCTTAACACCAGCACTTCTTATTGCTTCCAAGTTTTCAAAGCCTTCCTGTTGTACCAAACCAAGATAAGAACTAATAAATGTTAGAAAAAAAATACATGGAAAATGTGTATGAGATATCTGCAAACGTGTATACACAACAAGTGAACCTTGAAATACTTCTGGTCAGTCAAAACACTGAGACAGCTGCACCACCTCTTTCATAAGATTGAGCAATCTCGACCTGTCAGTAACACAACCGCATAAATCATGTAAGAAAAATAGAGAATCATATTGTAGAACACCAGAGCATGAAAAAAGCAGCAAGAGTACGTTTTAAAACATGCCCATCTCACTGATTTCACTAGCAATAAACCCTTCTAAATCTCTCAAGTGAAAGGCAAAATTTAGAACTTTCTGAAAGTTTTAAAGAAGGATTTCGAATCAGAGAGAGAGAGAGAGAGAGAGAGAGAACTGACCTTTGAGCTTTGATGGTAGCCTGCGTGAGAGAGCTGAGGAGGAGAGATGATGAAGAAGCGTAATGAAGAAAGGCGTAAAGAAATCTAGGGTTAAGGGTATTGTTTTGTGATTTTGAAAATAAATCAAGGGTATTTTTGTCTTTTTACACTATTTTATTTTTTTGATCGCTGGTTTTCGATCGCAACGCTGAAATTTTCAGCGATCAAAATTTCTGAACGCCGAACGCTGGCGTCTGGTCGCAGCGATCAGTCGCAGAACCGGCGACCACCAAACGAACAACGTTTAGTCGCTAGGACTGGTCGCTGCCGCTAGCGACTTGCAAACGAACAGGGCCATAATCGTTTATAATGGATCAATGGACCAACAATGTCTTAACGTCAATTCTAAAAAAAAAATATCTTAAAGATCTCAAATCAATATACCCAGCTCTAACTTAACCATTTAAATAAAAATTTAAGTTACAATTTTTGAAAATGAATGATATATTTCTCACCAAGAATATACTATACGAAAAAATAAAAGTTGATAAATTTGTTGGGATAATAAAAATGAATTTGTAGCTTTAAACGTTTCCTTGGCTTGAAGCAAGGCAAAGAAGTGAAGAACCTATGGTTGTTGTAGTGACTTTGTTCTCAAGAAACCTTTGGACAACTCACAAAGCTTTAAGCTTAAGTTTTGGATTTGTCAGTTTAACATCAGCCACTATTTATTTATTTAATCTAATTATTTTTCACATAATCTATGAACAGTATTAATCTCGATAAATAATTTATAAAAATTTACGTGGTATACAAAATAAATTGATAATGTATTCGGCCCAAAAAGTTATTCAAAATTTGCTGGCCCATTACAGTGTACAAATCAGAGGATAAGTTTTCAACTTTCTACAGCAAACAAAAGTAACTTGAAGGTACATTAAGCAAATGAGTATTGACACACAACAAACAAATCTTACTAACTTCTCAGCCCAATTAACGAAAATCACTTTCTTTGTTTTTTCTTGTTTTTGGCCCAAAAAAATGCGATGAAGGGAGACAGAGAATGATATTGTTTTTTTTTGTATTTTCGCATCTGAACAAGGCTTGAAGTTCTTCAAGCATTTCTTTTGGTTTCAGGAACCTCTAGGATCATCAGAAATACTACCGTGAATGCACAAACTATCGGCCGTAGAGTGAAAGTCCCCTCCCTCCCCATTAAAACTTTTTATCCTTCACCTCTTTCTCTCGTGTATCTTCTTGACCCCTCTCTCTCTCTCTTATCTTTTCTCCAGCTTCTCTAAATCTGAATATTTCTTTAATCTTTTCCCACAACTTGGTCCTTTATGCAATCATTGGCAACACACATTTCTTAGATCCTTTGGGTCAGGTTGTCTTTCTCGGGTGGTATTCATTTTAAACGTGATATCGTAAAAGCATTATTGATTGTAAAACACATTTAAAAAGAAATCAGAGAATTTGTGGAAATGCTTAGAAAAATAAAGTTTAGAGGAATAATTGATGAGTCAGAGAAAAAAAAAGAGGAATAATTGATGAGAAAGTTAAATTTAAAGGGTTTATTAAAGAGATTGAAAGTTCTGGAGGATTGAGTGTGGATTTAGTTAGTTTGGGAAGAGTAAAGAAGTCGACCCTTTTCCCGATAATTTTGCTTCCCCACTTTGGCACGGACTGGGATCCGACGTGCGAAATATCTCGAGCCTTAATTTAGTGTCTCCAAGGCTAATCAACGTGGATTTCTCATTTTTTATTATCCTCGCATATAACGTAGATGATTATTATAAGGATATTATATAGTATTATATTACTAACGATCCACTAATTTAGCACACAGTTGTTGACTATAAGTAGTAGGTATAACGTGGGAGATTAATATAGTAGAATATTGTCATATCACTTATGAAGTATGAACCGATCCACCAATGTAGCCAGTCTTTAATAGACTATAAAAATACATTAGTAATATACAGAAATATTCTAGACTATAAAATAGTAGACATTGATGAAACCATCATAATACATTAGACTTCTTTGAAGATTGACGAGCTCATTAATGGCTACATCTTACGTTCAGCTTCTGCTTCTTGTTCTCGCATCACTCCTCTTCTTACGGGCTTTGTGCGCTGTTGATTTTGGGTACTGCAATAGTAAGTATCTATCTGCTAGTCTTGATTTTTTATTTATTTTTTCTTTTCTTTACGTTATTGAATATCTACTCTTCAAACCTTGAAAAAGTACTGTAGATATGTTTACTAACAATCTTCGCCTTGTTAAAACAAAAATAAATAATAATAATCAATCAATCTCTACGACTGTTGTAGAAAATGGATACGATTACGGTAACTTCAGTCGTGTAGAGATCTCTCCGAACCCGGTTGGACCTGAAGACAACTACCTAAACATTACTGTATCTGGTTATGCAAGTACGTAACCTTTTTTTGTGATCTCCGAAGTTTTAGCTCTCTTTTTTTCTTTTACAGTTTCTAATATATTTTCTTGATAAAATACTTTTATGTATACAGGCAAACAAATGAACAATGTAACTATAGAAGTGTACGCAAAATCAAAGAAAACTACTGACCTTCTAGGAGGATACTCTATCTGTAAGGTGGGTAATGCATGCGTAATTAGATCTGGCCTCTGTTTTAGTCCTGAATGCTCTATTGAAGCTCGCACCAAGTTTGTGTTACCTATTCCCAAAGTTCAAGTGGATGACCTTGAGGTATTATTCTTAATTTTAATATAGTTTTTTGAGAAAGGGCTTCTTAATTTTAATACTTATATAAATTTAGATATACAGTTTCAAACTAGAACTGGTGTATCAAGTCGCAAAAGAAAAAAAAAAATTGGAGTTTAGTTTTAGGAATTAGGACTTTTGATTATTGAAAAGTATCAACCATGAATCATATTTTAATATGGATGATTTGGTCCGTATGATTTCTGGTTTAAAATTTAGTTGATTATATTTTTAGTTTTTAGTTTTGTTTAAATTAACTTATATATCAACCTTTAGTCTTTTCAGCTAATTTAATTTTGGATTCTGTTTTTTTGGTATACACAGTTTATGTATCACTTGAAATCATATTAAAATATGGTTCGGTTTCTGAATCAATCTCTATCCGGATTAAGATTTGATTTTGAAAAAAAAAACTTTTTTTTCTTTTTTAAAATCATGTATTTGTTTAAATAATGCATAAGAGGCATATATATGTGTATACTGTTATCGTTCCTTAATCCTAGACTCCTAGTCAGTAATCATTGAAATCGCATTGAAAGACCACTAGGACCATTTAGGTTTCATTAACATGGGTTTCGACTGACTATCTCTTTTCAAACTCTCTGAAGGATGACTTCAAATATGTCGTATCTCTGCTTGAGGACGATCTCGTCAACTCTTCTGACTATGATGAAAAGTTTATAGAAAGAATGTGTGTTGACTTCGTTGTACCTATGTCGGATTCCACATTGGACTCTGCTTAATCAAGTCGGTGGGTGGAAAATATGTTATCAAGCATTTTTATGAGTTTTTTCGACATACTCGCTTGTCTTCCCCCTTTCTTAAGTGTGTTTCAAATAACTAATACCGAGTTCTGGTACTTTATGTTGTAATTTTGGTTTGCTAATACAAAGAGTTCACTCCAATGCACACTAGATTAGAAAACAATCGAACAAAAAGAAAACTGTAGACTCAACCTTTAGCTCGTTCAACCTAACAGCCTATCAATTGATATCCACAAGTGTGTCAACCAAAAGTAAAACAAATTTAGAAAATAACTCCTTTATCATGTGTTCCGACTAAATATATTACTCATGTATGTAACTTAGTTCAAAAGAGTATCTCGTAGAATTTACTTAAAGCACTATTTTAATTTTAATTTCAGTTGAACATACTTTTCTCATATGACGAAACGGTTCTATTCTCATGAGTTACCATGATTTTCTTCCTAAAGCAGAGAAAACAATTAACGGTGCATTGTGCTAATGGTGTTAGACTAGTGGTTTAGTGTTTGGAGTAGGTTTTATTGCACCAACGTCTTAACGTGTAAAACAATACAACTAATCTCAAATCAATATACCTAACATTGAGGAAAATCTCGACCTTGTCCACACTATAAGAAGAATATGAAAGTTAATAAATATGCTGGGATAATAAAAATGAATTGGTCGCTTTAAGCAGCTTTCTTGGCTTTGAAGCAAGACAAAGAACCTAATGCTTGGTGTAGTGACTTTGTTCTCAAGAAACCTCCGGACAAAACAAAAGCTTTAAGCTTAAGCTTTGGATTTGTCCCCCCCTCTTTTTACTATTTTGTTTCAGATGAATACCACAGCTTCTTCTGGCAAACCAATAGCTTCTCATTCTCTGATTCAGACTCTGTTTGTTCCTTACGACAACTCCATCTCAGTCCTTTAGCAACTGATGCAATAGTATCCGCAAAATAGCTCGACTCGCGTATAATGGCATAGCCATTAGGACGCAAGATCCTATCCATTTCTAGCATAACATATTTCATCTCACACCTGCGTAAGACCAGACCATTACTTAGCACTTATTAGAGCATCAATGAGTTTCAAAGACTATATATATTAGCTCTTAAAGTTTGGGGCCAAGAAGAATGTTTCATTAAGTTTTGTCCAAGATCGGCTATGATTACCTTTGGCTCTCAGATGTAAACAGACCATCAACATGAAGAAGATCATAAGTTCTTGGATACGTCGAAAAAGCTTCACACCTATGAAACAACAGAGAACATTACATAAGTGAATTCAAAAGTGATGATAGAAGATTAGGTTTAGGTTATGTTACCAGTCATGATACGTTCCAATCAATCCACGATCAAACACAACAGGAAGTGTATTAGCTGCATAAGAAGAGACAACGTTCATGACCCACAACGGATCATCGACCAAAGCAGCAGCTAAACCACCATAAGCAGTGTTCATATCCATCACATTCCTTATCTTATCAGACCCAATAGCAGGCAACAGCTTCTTGTAATGCTTAGCCCTCGTCTTCCACTTGCTACTATCCCTTTTAAACAAGCCACCGTTTCCTCCAGGAACATCAGAGACCCTCTCGGGAGTTGAGTGCAACCTCTCTGGCCATTTAGGAGTAGATTCCAAATCTGTCTTCTTAAGCTTAGGGCTTGGAACCACAACACAAGGGCGTAACGGCGTGTACCAAGCAGAGTCCGGTTCTAGGCTATCGTCACATTTTGGCGGGTATGCATCAGGGTCGTTAGACAACTTGTTGTAACACGTATTGTCTGGAGATTTCTGCCACACTGCGATATCGTCTTTCTTAGCATACAGTTTAAAGCACATTGAGGATAACAGATCTTGCAGCTTCTCGTAGTTTGATCTCTGCTCTTCAACGGTTGTGTCCCAACCTTTCCAACGGTTCTCGTAATTGACTGGTGGACCGGACAAGACCCAGAAGCCACCAGGTCTTAGGATACGGTGTATCTCAAGAAGATAGACCCCACCTGAGAAAAACAGGAACGAGACAAAGATTATTACATGAGTTTCAGTTGAACTAGCATTGTCAGATTTGTCCTTGGCATATTATCCAAAACGTGAAAACCGAATCCATACCGAATGAAAAAAACAAAAACAAAAAACAGAAAACTGGCTAAAGTTACAAAAAAACCAGTACTATTTCTATTTTTTCTAAATCCAAAAAATCGAAACCGAACTAATACCTAAATATCCGAAATATAACTTATTTACCTAAAAAATTCAAAAATCAAAAATTTAATTTATAAATTAAAAATTATTCAAAAAAAAAAGAATCTAAAGTACCCAAATATTTTTTTTTCATTTTTTTTTGGAATTTAACTCGGGTTTTCAAATTTTGTCGGATTTTTAACCCTAAAAATTCGAACTAAATCCAAACAATTTCTAGTTAGGTTATGTTTTGGGCTTTATAAATAAATCCAACCCGAACCTGAACAGATCCTATCCAAAAATGCTTAGTTCATAAATGGGTCCTAAAACACCCCAATCCGAATAACCCTACTCGACCTGAACCTTAAACCCGAAGCCCCAATGATAAAGAAAAAATTATTACCAAACTCAGTCCATGGAATAAGGCATCTTGAGCAATGAGCCATATCAAATGAGTTTGAAGGGAAAGGTAGACGTTGAGTTGAAATGATGCCGAGTATCGCAGGGATACCACGCTCTAGAGCAAACTGGACTTGAGCTTCGTGGTTGTCTCTTGGGGCTAGTGACACCGTGAGGATACCACGGTCTAACAAGTCTCCTCCCCAGCTTGCAACCTTTAAAAACAGAGCAAAGTCTAAGAAGTTGAAGAAAGGAACCTCTAATATTATTTAATTTCAAGAAGCTCACCCCACAACCAGTGTCAATGGCAGTTCTTATGGTCCCATCTTTCATCTCAGGGATTAAATCTTGCATCAAATCGACATAAGCACTAACTCCATTTGGGAACATTGTACCTCCACCAGGGAAGATGAACTTCTCTCCCTCTTTCTTTAGCCAATGCTGGTTAGATTTCTGATTGTTGATCCAATCATATGGCACATTCCTGAACATTAAATCACATCAAATTGTCATTTAACTTCAAAATATCTGAGGAGAGGAGAGATCTAGAGAAGCAATATTTACCTGTACCAACATTCGTTTTTACTCTTAGGCCATCTTATTGGTGACTTATACCCATTAGGAGGAGGGACCAGACATTGCTTTCTATCAAAGACAGGAGGACAATGGCGTTCCATGAAAGTAAGCCTGTGAGTACCATACTTCTTCCATTTCTGCCACCATACGAAATCAAAACATTAGCTAAACTCTTTTTACAGATTCAAGCACTAACAACTAAAGAAAGAAAACTGAGTGTACCCTTGGATCGGTGCAAGGAGTGTAATCTTGGTAGTCACTGCTACACTCCGGGAAAGAAACAGATTGAGGAGAGTTATAGGAAGATCCAGCTTTTGCAACATCATTAACTTGGAGTTTGTTCTTCCCACAATAAAATCCACCGAGATAGAATGAAAGCCCACATAGTAGAATAAGTAAAACAGTCTTGGGCAAAATCTTTGTTGAACCTCTCTCAGCTTTCTCGTACTTCTCATCCTTATACTTCATCGTCTTTAGACCAAATTAAAGATAATAAATAGTATACCTGCAAGTATACATCAACTTTTGCTCAGAAATGGTTTTCCTTTATTGGGGGCCAAAACCAAGAACGAGAAAGTACTTAGAACAAACAGAACAGCGCAACTCAAGAAAAAGATCAAACAACAGATTGGATCAAGACACGAACAGCATCAAACACTGCCAGTTATGAAAGAGAATGATGGGGCCAGTCACTCCTTTGACAAATGAGAGACTTGAAGAGTTGAGGAAAAAACAAAAGGACAAGGAATCGAGATCTAATAAGGGAACAGAACAACATTGCCGACATTAAAAAGATATGTTGCTTTAATGTTAATCACATGCTGTTTGGGACCCATCAACTCAGATGCGACCGCCAGAACATGCTCTCACCATTTTCTATCAAACTCGAGGACAATAAACAATTGGTATATGGATATCCAAATAATAAATGCATACACATGAATGTATTCTATATCAGGGATAACGTTAAAACAGCTTCACTTTCGCATTTAAAAGTCTGAAAACAAATCTGCGCAAGAGAAAAGAAAAAGCTTGCACACAGCTAAAAAGCACAAAGGAAAAAAGAAGAGAATTAGAATTGATACTTGGCAGACACGGAAAGGATTTAACACAGTATAATTTGAGAGAGCAATAATAACATAAGACGGAAAACATACAAGTTAACAATTGAATCTGACTTTTTTGTTTTTTTGTAATCCAAATTCAAAAATTACAGACCGAAGAGTTTGCAGGAGAATCGACTGTGTTTTGTTCTTTCGAACACGAATTATGTATATGTAATAGAAAATTTGAGAAACTTTTAGATCTGTTTTTTTTTTAAAAAAAAACCAGAAGTCGTGGAACTAGCATAGAAAAATCAGTGGAGATGCATGAAGACAACAAAAAGTCAAAAAAAATCTGATATGTAATTTTGATTGAGAGGCGAACGTGTGATTACCCCTAGGTTGTTCGATTCGTGTAGTCCTCTATTTCTGGACTCTTAAGCGCGATTCTCGAATTAACGATTCGAATGGTCTCCTCGAAGTTCGGAGGAGAGGATTTTCCGGCGACCGAGAGCGACTTCGGTTCTCTCTCTCTTCAGGTTTTTTAAATCCAAAATGGGAGAGAGAGAGATGAGAGTTTGCAGAGAAGCTAACGTTACGTTACCATATATATATATAGCTTCTTATGCAGATTGAGTGAAAATAAAAATAATTCCTTTTTTACTTTTTTTCGTTCCCTCTCTGTCTTTCCTCTACTTTTCAATCTTTTACATTTTTTTAATTAATTTTGATTAATATTAATTTTTATTTTTTTGGGACAACAATTTCGATTAGTATTATTTTCCACATAATTTGTTGTTTTTATTTAATTTGAATGTCGATGAAACAAAGAACAAAATAATAGTCACATGTTGTTTCTTAATTATGATGGCATCATGTTCTCTTAGCTGAAATACTTTTCCCATGAATGCCCACTAATATGTGTATTTCCTATATATTAATTGAAAATAAAGATTATAATCTTAAGTTTGTACTAATTAAAAAAAATACCTTGTTTAGATGAGAATATCTTAAACTTGCTTATTGCTGACATAGCAGCATTGCGAAGAGTCTTGGCATACCGTAGTCTAAAAAATGTCCCTAGCGAAATATAAATGTCGGACACATATATTCAGTTCCGAGCTAAGCGCATTTCTTTTGTAACGTTTGTAATTAAGTTTGGTCGGACACTATATAAAATATGTTCTATTGTAAAATATCATAACGTGTATTATTAGTTTGTCCCTTTGTAGTGTTCTCTTTGATCCGAGACTGTATACAACGTTTCTTCTTTGTGTAAAATATCATAAGAATGTGTATTATGAGTTTGTTCCTTTAGAATGTTCTCTTTGATATATTTTTTGTATTTTCAATGCACTTTTTATCAATTAATAATGGCTAAATGTAAACTTCAAGAAAATTAATTTTATTTTCTGAATTTTTATTAGTTTAAAATTATAGGAAATATATAATCACAGAAAATTATTTATTTATTTTAACATGTTTTATTAATCTGTGTGAGAAAACTAAAACATATATTCATTTTGAAATAGATGGAGTATCATTTTGAAACAATTTTTTTTTCTAGAATATGTATTTTTTTTGAAACAGAATGAATATAAACTATGCCTATAGCCAAAAAGCCAACATTATAAATCTAAAATGTATATATATATATATATATATATATATATAAAACAAAGCGACCATATATAATTCTTATATTTTTCAAAACCATAGGTTTATATTTTTCTTTTTTAAACTCAGTCCGCGCTAAGCGTGTATCTTATCCTAGTCTATATGGGTCTATATGGAGTATTATTACCCCCAAAATGTAGAATATCTTATGTGCCAGAGCAAATATGAAAATCTATAAATGATAGATCCTCTAGGAAAATCGTAACGGATTATTTTTAGATCGCCATTCCCGGAATTAAAGGTTTTAGTTTGGAAAAATGTATAATTGTTTGGGAAATTTTGAAAAAATACATTTGTATGAGATTTTAATTTGAATACTACACCATTATATTATTTTTTTGAAAAACTACACCTTTGTATATGTAAATTGACTAAATGATCCAATTTGAATATTTAAAATTATTATATATAATTTTGTCACAATATTATTTAAATATTTAAAATAACGAGTTTTTATTTATTTCTTTTCAAAAAACAATACCATTAAATCTACACAATATCTTTCAAAAACATATCTTATAATTTCTTTTGAAAAAAAAACGCCTTGTTCCTCATATCTTCTTTTGATTTCTTTTTGCTCTCCATTTTTGTGAAGCATGTCTTCTACCATTTTTCTACTTTCTGTAATATCTTCCATTTGTTTTCCATTTTATGTTGTATAACTTTTCCTTTCCCTAATTCTTTATTTTGTGTCATTTACATATTTGTTAGTCTAGTTGCTTTTATGAGATTTTAACTTTAGAAGTGATAAATCCTGAAACAATCGCATATGCAATCTAGAAGACGCAGTAGATCCAGTAAAACCTGATTTTCAAGACTAAATAAATGTAGATCATCACCAAGAATCAGAAGCTGCCACTGAACGACCTGAACCTGGAGCATAATGTTTTTCTTACAAAAATTGGAACCTACGAAAACAATGATTCGTCATAACACCACAACATCCATGTATACAATTATCATATCAATTTGTTCATGTATTTATAGCACCCACTAAGTTACTAATAGTTGGTATTGTATTTTTTTCAGAAAAAAAACAGCTAGTCTTTATAAACGTCACGGAACATCATGACAACATTCTAAATAAAGATGATTATTATAGTTATATATAAATCTAAAACTTCTTTGGAATCATGCGTTTTTCTGGTTTTATTAACTTTGTAAACATCAGATTCTTAGTCTTTTTTTTTACAAACTAAATTTAGTCATAACAAAACTGAAATGTTAAAATATTGAACTAATACATAATGCTTAAAAGGCCGTATATGATGAATAGAATATTTGTTTGCAACGTAATTGTGTAAGCTGTTTATATAGATTTTAAGTTATTTCAGAAATTTTTGTATTTGCTATCTTAAATCATTGACGTAGTTATCTCAAATATATGATTATTTCAAAACATAAATAATTTCGAATTCATATTTATTTTAATCTTTTAATTTTCTATAAATTAGGATAAAAAGGTCTTTTCATATTTCAGAAAGTGTAATTTTCAAAAATTGAATATAAAGGTATATATTTCAAATTTCAAATCACAATAGGGTACTTTTCAAATTATCCCTAATTGTTTTCCTTTTTACCACCAATTGTATTTTAGATTCTAATTTCGAAGCTTTAATTAAATAAGTATATGAATTGTATCCCCGCCACCGACAAAACGATTCACCGTCAACGATACGATTCTTATGCATAATTTTTTTTTGTAAAACGGCATCACATGCATAAACTTAACCCACTCATACGAAAATCATAATTTTCTGGTAATTATTTTTGGGACTAAAATTTACATAGTTACATGAGTTTCACAGTTTAAAATGTTCATGTTTCAACAAAAATAAGATTTTTTTTTAACAAATATAGGAAACCCTTTCTCAAATTTTTTTTTTGTAACCATTCAAAAAAAAAAAAACTTGCAACAGATGGGCTTAAAACTTTTTTTTTTCAAACTTGGAACTCCAAGTCTTATTGTTTGTTTTTATATCTACTATAGATTTTACCGGGCTACGTCTGGGTTTATTCAAATAACATTTTATTAATATTTTTACAATATATTACTTCTATGTTATAAAAATATAAATAAAAATTGAATTAGAATCGAGTAAATTTACAATTGTTTTTACTATTTAAAATATGTATGGGATTATCCAAAATATATTTTCTTACAGATGCAAAATGAATAAAGAATTTGTTAAACCTTAGTTATTATCCAAAATATCTTATCTTACATATTTAAGTAATTAAGAAAATATATTATTAATCTCCACATCACATATTCTTTGTTATATATATTATTTATATCATATTAATGTTTTTATTTATATGTTATTTAATATTTTATAATATATTTTCTTACGATTATAATCTATTTTTACAATTGCAATACGTAAAGCTACTCATTGCTTTAAATAAAAAAAACTTTTAAAAATGTTGTATGTGTTAAATACACTGAAAATTCTATGAAAATAGGATTATTACTATATTTTTTCCAGCAATTATTATTACTATATTTTATGTTTAGTTATAAACAAAACATATCTTACAATATAGCTATAGTTAAAATATTATTCTGGATTGAAATTCAATGTAAAATGATAATCAAAATATTCTCAATATATATTCAAATTTGTTTAAATTTTATTATTATATATTAGTTGGTTTTAAAATTACTATTTTTAAAAATATATCAGGTTATTACGCTATTATTAAAAATGAAATTTTTATATACCAATTAGGGGAGTTTTTAATATATTTTAGTCCAAAACTATGATCCAAAAACATTATTTTCTTATTACTTTTTCATTTCCAGTAAAAACATTCTAAAATCTTGTACTAATATCACAAATTGAAAATACAAATTATTTCTAATTCGATATATTCTTATTGGGGGTGACCGGTGACCAAGGAAATGAGGAGAAGAACACAACATTCCTTAACGTTCCTTATAAAAATTACCATTTATGAGGAATAGTTGTTCCCCTTCGTTCTTTTTTTTGTAGAGAATTATAATACAAAATTGTTCCTTGTTAATTTTGATAAAGAACCATAATTGCTCATGATTTCCAAAATTTTATTCCTATTCATTATTTTCTTATTCATTCTTAATGTTCATACGATGGTTACCACTCACACCATTATTTTAATTTCCATTGAAAAAATAGTGATTTAGTTTTTTTCTTACTTAGTGTCTTTAATATTTTTGGTTAAACTTCATACACTATTTTTTTTTAATCTTTCTTACTTTTTGTGAACAGAAATTTTAAAACGTTTGTTAGCTGTTATTGTTTAATGTGGTACAAGTCAATCTTGTAGGTGACTTTGAGAGGAGGCCAAAGCTCATCAACTGACTTCTTTTTCCTTGTGTGGTTCGGTGGTTATTTCATTCTACTTCTCCTTGTTAGAGTCTGAGTATTTCTTTTGTTAGTTTCTTTGCGATTGTTTAAATACCTAAAATAAAGATTGCACATTCAAAGATGTAATTCAAGTGACATGCCAAGTAATGGAAAGAGTACAAAGAATTCTGCAATAAACTAACATGGTGGAATTGAGACAAAACAGAAGTACATAATTTCTCACGATAATAATACAATCATGTTCTGCATATTATAATTCCAACTGTATCACAAGTAATTAGTCAACATGATTTACTCACTGAGCTAGTTTGTGTCTATTTGTCCTCTCTAGCACACCCAGAGCCTTGGTTACCATTTTCAACGCCTTCTTTAGCTTCTTTACCGGCTTCCTCTCTATTTCTGGCATGTCCTCCAAACACAGCATCATGGACTTCTTTATGAGCGATCTCTAATTTGTCTTCTCCAACAGATCATCATCACACTCTTCAGGAGCTCAGTGCTTGCACATTCCCTGTAACCGGCTCACAAACCCCAGTTCCTTGCACCATCTTTTGATGTAACTGTGGTAGACATTGGGGACATGAGCTGCCTTTTTCAATGCTGCCATTTCATTTCTGGCTAACCTGCTTTATTCAGCTAGTGTTTTACATCTTCCACATTACCATCTGGCCTTTTTGCTTCAGTGTTCTTTAGCAGAATGAAATGAGTGAAACAAAATATCAAATACGGCCACGTCAGTCAGCTTCCAACTGTCAAAAGTACAACAAATGGATACTCAGGATTGACCAAAAAAGTTGCCTGTGAGCTTGAAAACGAAGGAAACCATAGCAAAAAACACATGATTGTAAGAGATTAGAGAGCAAACCTGACTGTAACATGCGGAGACGCTTCTCTGAATCTGAAGCATTTCTCTATGTGTCATATTTCCCACGTTTGCACCTAAGACTCGTGCCGCTTGGTGTTGTAACAGAAATTCAAACCAACTTCTTCCTCTTATATATTAACCAACCCCAAATTTATATATTAATCAGACTGAAATATATATATATATATATATATATATATATCCCATTGTATACACTGAAACAATAAGCTGGATTCATTAGATTCTCTGACTCCAAGTGACACAACAAAGGGAAGATAGAAGATAGATAGTCATATATTATAGTGAAATTTGTATATGTACCTTTGTTTGTTTTTCTGTTGGTTCGCAGCTGCATCAACTTTTAATCTGCCTCTTTCTTCCACACGTGTGATTCCATACTTTATATATGCATTGAGTAATGCCACAACCATTCAATCACAATACATAACGGGAATTTAATAACCATACAAACCAGCTATAGAATAAGAGACATTTGAGACAAAAAGGAAAAAAGTAACACAAACAATGAATAGTTTCAAGACTTTTGTCTACTAAAAGCTGATTAATTAAAAATGCAACGTTAGCTTTTTCTAGAGAGAGCTTAGACCTCCCCTTTCTTTTTGTTTCATAGTTTCTTT